>NC_091122.1:43624289-43651789 GCF_040183065.1 Periplaneta americana | reverse complement strand
TATTATCTTTGCAGAGGAATGGATGCTTTCCTTTAGTAATTTTGTAGAAACAGTGTACTATCATAGACTTTACGCTGATTAAATGAGGTGTCAACTAACAAAGTTTAAGTAATTGGTGATTCTGAATGGTGCACAGAAATTACATTTTAATCACGGTCACTGTTTAACCGTCGTTTCGTAACCTATGATTACTGCTTTTTAACCAAGGTTGATGCACTTCGCCATCAGATTGGGAATGGCAGTGCAAACTGTATTCCTTCGAATAAACGTGCCAAAGTTCCTTTTTATTCATTTCGAGAACCCTTCCGTTAATCATGCATGCATTAATATCAGATAGAATATTCATGTCTAAATCCAAGCGTACACATACTACATCACAGCAGAAGCCAAAAGCATATGTTCTTGATAATGATTTATTGTCAATAGTAATCTCACTAGACGTTTTGATTTATTTAGAGAAAATCAAAACTCGAGTGGGATTTAATTGACTATTAGCCTACACGATTAGAAGAAAGTACATAAAGATTAGAAGTAGGAGGTCCTGTCAACATTACAAATATTATGCTAGATGCATGCTAGATGGCAGTAGTGTCTTTATACAGACACTGTAATGATTACTATACAATAAATCTTAATATTAAACAATCTCTGATACGTGACTATCCATAATATCATATAGCAAAAGTTCTTTTTATCCTCTCAGAGCAGAAGCTATAACATAACCTAACTAATATACACAAGTGTTAGAAAAGTTTTAATTAACGACCATGACATAAAAAATGAACATGAAGAATTTTAAAAGGAATAATTATTGAATGTACAATTTTCAAATTTGAATGTGGTTGGTGGTTCAATTGATGTTATATTGGACGTGTGCGTAATAGAAGTGGAACTCGTTGATTTAGGCCTACATGGTGTATTCAACTTATTCAGGATTTCCGAATGGTGCTCTTCATTTATTTGTAAATCGGATTTCAGAAGATGCATAGGTATGATCAGTGATTTTTATTAATTCTTGTTCTTGAATACCAATGCGAGTCATATTTGAAACTGCTGTGCATCGACTGGAGTGGTTTGTAATTTTATATATATTTTTGACGTCCAGACCAGCGCAATTTCAAATGTTGGCAAACAAAGAAACAAATGCTAGGGACGCGATAAAATTAAACAAATTCTAGGGACGCGATAAAATTGTGCGATAAGCAGCCATGATTGGTTGAAATACGTCCTTTCGTACCGTTTTATTGGTCAAAAGTAGTATGACGTAGTAAGAGTGTAATAGTCTTTTGTAAATTTTAAATCTATGATATATCTTCATCTTCATTCACAATCAAATTTTAATCGATGCTTTTAACACCGCCGATATTTTGCATAATTCAATTGCTTACTATTTAATCATGTATGTACACCTGTAACATGAGTTATATATTTATATACAACTGCTTTCGTTTTCTTTCAAACTTGTATTGTAATGAAATCAATTATAACAACCTATATTAGCTTCATACATAAAACTCATGACGATTTCATTAACCACGTACATTATACTGGTAGTCTGTCAATTTATTCAAGTTTCAGATCACGCATTTTATTATATCTGATGATGCCAAATAAGGCGAAAACGTTAATATATATTTAATATTTTCATAGCAAATAAACATTTGCAAATAAATATGTCTTATGATTGAACTTATATATATGGGATAGTCGGGTAGTATCGGACATCGGGTAGTATCGGACAGTGCGTTTCTTTCATCTACCATCATATGGTAGTATCTGAATGACATGGTTACGTTTCTCTGTGCGACATCACAGAAACGTAACCATGTCAATCAGGTACTATAATCGTGTGGTAGATGAAAGAAACTCACTGTCCGATATTACCCGATGTCCGATACTACCTGACTCTCCCCTATATTTGTACTACTAACTGCTATGATGTCTGAGTGAGATGGAGGTGGTAATACCGGCGAAATGAATCCAGGGTCCAGCGCCGAAAATTACCAGCATTTGCTCTTAGCCCTCGTAATTTAGCTGCTCTTAGGGCATTTTAAGGGCATTTTTTTTTAAGATTTTTAGATCATAAATGCATTGTTTTAGGACTTTTTTTTTCATGATTTATAGTCATCAAAATCCTAGCCCTACTCATGACAGATTTACACATCAACGAATTCGTCACGAGGTAGAAAGATGACCGGACGTTAGAGCTAATGCTTCAAGCACACAATCTGATAGAGCGACTCTCCGGATGCGCTCGAATCGAAGTCCTGCCTCCTGGCACCGGAGATAGAAGAGTCTCGATCGATTAAATATTTGGAAGGAGTTGCGTATACCGGGCAATGAGCAGGCAGACAGCCAGCCACTGTGCCAGCACGAAATAAAAGAGCTCTCATCTGCTCACGAAGCAGCGGAGGTTGGACCGGACCGGATCGGATCGCATCGGCCGCGCACGCCACTCCACACGATCACGATTCTCTGCACTGAATGCCATGCTCCCTTCAGGAGGGAAGTGAAGTCGGGGTAGACAGTGCCATGGATGAATATATAATAGGATGCGAAACTTACTGAGTGTCCCGTAACACATACTAGAGGCGCTGTTGTAGAAATTGATCTTGCTGTCACCTGTTGGGAGGAGGGGCGTTATTGCATCTAGCAGGGCACCAAGTAGCGACAAGAGTAACTAATTACTCCATGCATTTAGCAGCGCACCTGGTGACGAAAATGTTAATCTGTGCAGAAAGTATTCTCTCCCTACCCTCATCGATATTCAAAACTAACACAATTTAAAATAAAATTTACATTTTTATTCCTCACAGCATCTTCTACTGAAAATAAATTCTTACCGGAGCCAACAGGAAGATAAAAGAGACGATCTATTTTACACTACCCAATTAAAATATAACCAGACAGGGACAAAAAAATAAAGCAAAAGGTTAGATAATTGGGATTGTATTCTTTGGGTATTTATTGTACAGCGCAATGGAAAAGTCTGCAAGAACTACTTAGATAGTTCAATTTATTATATTACTATTACTTTACAATACATTCAACAACACTATTTTTACAACGTCCATAAACATCACTGTTTAACAAACACTGCTTATACACACGTAGTATCACTTTATGTTCACTTATTAGCAAGTTTCTCTCTGCCATCTTGTGGCTCTTCGAGCAATATCTCGAACGGATAAATAGAGAACTCTGGGTAATGTACCCAACACGTAGTTCTAATGTTCACCAACTACGACGTTGGGCGCTGATCATCTTATTTCAGCCCCCCGCCGCCAAATGGTGCTGACCGCAGTTTCGCATCCTATTAAATATATTCATGGCAGTGCACTATGCAAACGTAAACATGGGTGTAGTCGTGCCAGAGCAACGCCCCGGAACTTTTTTTCTGCATTCTGACAGAGTCCTGCTTCTTCATTTTTTAGTTTTTAAAATAATGATATTTGAAGAGTAGAGGGGGAAGAACAATCAAATTCACAATTCACATAAGGATGTCGTCATCATCTAGTTCAGTGTATTACTGCGAACTTTAATGTTTTTGTTATCAAAACTGATAAAGGAGAATTATCACCATGTATACAGCCATCCTTTCCTACTTTTTCATTAGGAACAGCAATAAATTTTGTGCGAGATCGTGCGTATTTGCTTGTTTTCCGCACAAAACCAATATGCGGTAAGTGTGAAATACCACATTCAGTATTCCCAACGTAACACACATAACAATTTCCCTCTTCTTACCGCTTAAGAGACATATTCATTTTACTGCTTTAGGCTTTTAACATATTATTTTTAGAGACGTTTAACATAGTAATAATTATAAATTGGAAACTTACCACTGCAATTTCACCTAAATTGCACTGTTAATTATTGTTTTTAAATATTTGCAAAAATTAAGTAAACTCTACTACTCCACTGAAGTTATTGCATTCGTGATGCAAGTAACATTAAGGAAGCCGTGAAAAAATCAACAAGATTCCAGATGCCGATGTTATTACTGCAATATGTTATAGGTTATAAATAATATTGTTCAAATATTAAAATGAAAAAATAAATCATTACATAACCTTACCGTTTGTTTTAAGTTCGCATTTATAGACTGGGGGAAAAAAAAGACAGACGTATATCACGGCCTGCTGGAGTATAGTAAACACAGAAAACATTTTAAAGCAACAATGTTGAAGAGAGATATTTTGGTTTTCCGAAGTTGCCGTCATTAAACAGAAAGCAACATGGCGATTTCATTGTAACTAATTAGAAATTCGTCTTTCAGGTATGTAATAAACGATTTTCGCACAAAATAATGTACGATACACGAGCGGTATGTTTGTTTTCTCGGAAATTAATAAAGCTCAACTACGTTTCGTTTTTTCAATCTTTTCCTCGAACATGAAAACATCAACATACCGCTCTTGTAACGCATATTACTATTGCAGTAATATACGCTGTCAGTTTTATTGTAAGGTGTGAAACGAAAAATTAATTCCGAGCATTCAGGAATAGATATTTACAAAGAATATGTAAAACATTACATGGCCAGAAAAAAATCTTAATTAAAGATGTGTGAGGGGAAATAAGGCACAAAAAATTAAATTAGAAATAAAGAAACGAAAAAGTCTTCATTTGAACCTGATTTAGGATCCAATTACAAAAATTCAGTCTTGTATCAGAGTCAGGACTACGCCCGAAATTGTAGTTTAGCGCAAGATCCAGGACTGGCGCCTTCGACTTTATGAATAAACCACCCATCGTTCTGCATGACAATGCTAGGGCCCATACACCGGAACTTGAGTCTGAATTTTTCAATCACTGGGGCTGGGAAGTGCCCTATCACCCGCCATATTCTCCGAATTTAAGTCCCTGCGACTTCGATCTAATCCCTAAGATGAAGGACCCACTTCGCGGGATTCGCTTCCGAACAGTTGAAGACCTTTTACAGGCAACCGACCGCTCTATTTGACCATCAACAGTTAGGCAGTGCCAACGGGATCCAACTGCTTCCGTATCGCTGGGGACATGTTGTAAGCAACGCTGGTGACTACATCGAAGGCTTGTAAAACTTGGAACCATGTAAGTATGCTATGTATCGAGAAAAAAAAATAGTTGCCAGAACTAAAAAAATCAAACTATGTATTAATCTAAAAACAATAAAATGTAGAATTTATTTTGCATCATACGAGAGCACTTAAAACTGGATGTGAGAATGGTTACATTGGATAGTTATATAAGAATGGACACTGAGCGAATTTTCCTGTGTTTTGTTTCTATGTGCGCCGGCGTTTAGTTCCACTTTCAAGCACTAGAGGTTAGTGTAATCGAGCATACGCTAAGATGATAACTGAGTATAGAGTTGAGACATAGGATCCAAACATCGCCTACCTTATTGCATAATCCAGTAATGCTTTGCTTGACATAAATTCAAGTTAACAGCTTTTCCTTATTTCTCAGTGACAAACTAGTTGTAATAATATTTTTTTTAATATTCCAGATATAATAAATTATATTACAAAATAATATAATACATTATAAAATTAAGTATCAAATTCGTTTAATATTTGTATATAATATAATATAGGTATATGGTTTTACCTCTCATAAGAGTTTTGTTTTTCCATTTTCAGTGCTATCAAATCATTACGTATTTTAATTGTTATTGGAGTCAACGTCTCAACTCTCATTATGAAGGAACTCTAGAGTCTAGACATTACAGTTAATGACGGATTTATTATTTCATGGATCCAATTTATTTTGAGTACATATGTACCTAGATGTATTAATTATATGTGTTATATTTCGTCTGTGCCGACTGCTACCTGGTGTGATGTCAGCGCCAACTCTAGGGAGAAAGCAGAATCTCACGCTCTAGCTGGCTTGAAGGTCATTGAAATCAGTCCGGCTACATCAAAGGTACCGACGCGAAGTGTCCTTACTTAATTACCTATACGCTGGTTATATCTTAGACACATCTCGCAATTGATAACTGCTATTATTTAATAAGACGTGTAACGTATACTAGCAATTTACAAAAAGAAAGTCAAAATTCAGCTACAATATAATATTATACAATATGTTCATAATCCCGTTTGAACATATTTACTTTAAATTTAATGAAAAATCAGTGAATACTACCTTACCTGTCCATTTTTTAATTTAAAAAAGTATTAAAAGCATATATTTAACATATTTTTTAAAATTAAGCACTATAAATCACATAATATTTTCACTAAAATGTAACACGACTTTCTCAGCTGTACCACACATCATCTTGAGTTCAATATTCCTCACGTTACCATAGAAATAAAACTTATTTTTACGTAAGCACGTCGTAAGCACTACTGATCTCGTGGCCTAGCACTGATACCACAGTCTAGTATATACAGTCACGAAGCTTGAGTTGTGAGGGTACTAGGAACAATAGACTGTGAAGGTACTATTTCTCATCGTCTGTTATGAGGCGAGAGTAGCGATCCTAGTGGTTAGCAACTATCTATGGATGCATATTCCCTACGTATTGAGCTTCGTGACTATATATACTAGACTGTGCTGATAGTGTATTTAGTTGATGAAACTGGTATTTTATAACCTAAAGCAATAAAATGCAGAAATTTGCATCATACGAAAGCAGTTAAAATAAATTCACTAGTGCACATTAATCAATTTCGCAGCATCGAGACAACTGGCGAAAAATCGTGGAAGAGGCCAAGGTTCACAATGAGCTGTAGCGCCAAGAAAGAAGAAGAAGAAGAAGAAGAAGAAGAAGAAGAAGAAGAAGGAGAAGTGCACATTAATGTTGTAACTTTATTTACCTACGAAATTATGTTTACTATATGTATCATAACTATATTATAATTGACAATAATTAAGTTATAGACATTAAAGAAACGATATGTTTCAAAAAGAGCTACATAAAACACTAAGAAATTATTAGATTTCCTTATATTAAACTTTACTAACGCAGAATATACACACTTAATTATTTATTCAGCCAAGAAATATGTAAGGTATCAAATCTGACAGTTTCCCTAGCCAAATATGTAAATGCATTACGATATCTTAATGAAGAAAAGACAGTTTCAGATTTGCATCATGGGGTTTTCTGACCTTTAGGAGACGTTCACTGTGTAACAAGGGAAAAGTAAAGTAGGCCTTTGTTTCTGGAAGTACTGCTTCAGTAACAAATTACTTAACATGTTAATTGTCTTTAGGTTGATATCTCTTGAAACTGTCTTCCCTCAAAATGTAGAAATTTGTGCAAAGATCCACCGCTGCTTGATATGCCCCAAAGAACACTGCGCCACCTACAGCAATCAGAATCACACGAGGTACAAACCCAGCAAATAAACCTCGAACACCTTGTTCCTTATAGATTTTGATAAGTGTAGAAGTAGTTCTATATTTTGTGGTTTTATTTCCAGGATGAAAACGCTTGTCGTCCAACATTATTCTGGTTTTTGCTACATCCAATGGGGTAGTAGCAGCAGCAGCTATCCCGCCTGCCACAGAACCACATACTGATACCTCCACAACACTAAGTTCTTCCTTCGTGAAATACTTCCATTCTTTCTTCAACCACTCCCAGATCGGAAGTTGTATGACCCCAAACGGTATTTCTCGTAGAACTGTAATAGTGAATCCTCGATACAAGCCAAAGTATCCTTCTGATCCAATAGTTGTTCTGTATATTTTGAAGGCCGAAGATTTCTCTAAAGTTGCTTGTTGTCTTTGTTTCACTAATTCTATTGGTACCTTGACGAAGGAGGCTCCAATTTCTCCAGCAGAAGCAGCTATCATGTGTAACAGTGGCAAGAACTGTGGATCAGCATGCTTGGAGAACATCGTCTTGATAGTATCGTACGTACAAAAGAAAACAGAAGCGGAAGGAACTGATCCAATGGCAGCAATTCCTATACCTTTATAAAGATGATGGAATCCTCCGCATTTGAAGAATCCGTAAGGACTTTGAAGTCTTGTTTTCAATGTTTCCAGTGGAAATAACGTCAAATCAACAGTTAATCCTGCGATTCCGCCAGCTATCAACGATGTTATTAATGGAAAATCGGAGTCTCTAGCCATCTTCATTTGTTTATTGTGTTTTTGTCGTAACCTTCGAGATAATGTTGTAAGGCCAAGAATATAGCTACTATTTTATTTTGAGCACTGCCTGCTTGATCATATCTTATGGCTGCTTACATAAGATGCAATTCAGCAGGCAGTGCTTTTGAGATATTTTTTTATTCTTGTAGTTCCTGGGGCCTGTTTACTTAAAGTAGGCCCTACTACTTTTTAGCAGTTACTTATTAGGATGTAAAAATTAGTAGCTAACGGTGTGGAAAATTTTGTTTCATAAACAAAACTCCATAACCTACTGTTAAATTCTCTACATTACTATTTATTGACAGTTAGTAGTGTGGCTTCATTCAAAGACTATGTGAGTATAAATTATTTTCTCTGTTGTATTTAATGGTCTCCTCTATGTACTGAATTATCATATTATTACAATATAGTAGATGGTCTTAGACCCTTCGATTTGCTTTGAGCGAGACACGAATCAAGCACTGCAGATAAATGATAACAAGCGAGCTAAAATTGTACCTTGTCTGTCATACCTCAGTGAAACATATGACATTTCGCTTTACAATTGGGATGTTACAGGCGACTTGTGTTATGAATATTATGATTATCAATTACAGGGCGTTAGAGGAATTTTTATAAGTGGCAATGGTAAACTATGCAAGAAAAGCATACAATGTTATTGGACTGCAGAACGAATGGCTCATACAGTTAAATGTCTTCCCGGTGTACTTTTAAAAAAAAAAGTATATACATTTAACAACAGTCTGTAAGTAGGTTGTGAAATCTAGTGAGATAAATATAAAAAAATACAAATGTAACAGACTTTTTAAACAATAAGTTAAAATGAAGGTCTTTTTACAATCGTAGCATATCAGAAGTGCATATAAGTACGTTAATACAAGAGAAAAGGAAAAATTAGTAACACTGATGCAAATCAAGGTTTCAGGTATAACTCCCTGTAAAGTTGATTTGAATAATTTCGAGGGAAAAATTGTTCCGTAGCCGGGTATCGAACCCGGGACCTTTGGTTTAACGTACCAACGCTCTACCACTGAGCTACTCGGGAACTCTAACAGAAAACCACAATTTAAGTCACACAGAGTTAGTGTGCACTCGAAGTTGGTTGCTTGACGGTTGTCAGCCCACTTTGAGGTCTGTGGATATAGAGGGAAAAATTGGATCGGTGTCGGTTAGAGTTCCCGAGTAGCTCAGTGGTAGAGCGTTGGTACGTTAAACCAAAGGTCCCGGGTTCGATACCCGGCTCCGGAACAATTTTTCCCTCGAAATTATTCAGTAACACTGATGTTCGGTCAGGTCGATTTTTTAATTTTTCATCACACTATTTAAGAAATTCGAATGAAAAGTTATTACAGCATGACTTAATTATTTTTATTTTTAAATTTATTTCCCAAAAATAATAAAGTTGCGATATTTCACTAATTTGTGTTCTATACACTATAGTATATAGTCCAGAAATTAAACTATGATGGGCATTCTGCTAAGTTAATAATATAATTAATAAATATACTCGAAACATAATTATATAGAGTGAACCGTAAATAATATAATTAATTTAAGGGATTATTCTTCGAGATATTTCAAACAAAAATGTTTAATAGAATTTTGCTCGTTTTTGTTTCCTTTTCGAGATAAAAATTGTTTTATATGAAAGATTTCATAGCATGTTCTGGGAAAGCCATTGAACTTAATTTCCAATACGCTCAGACGATTGAAGAGAGCAGTGTATTATGATAAAAAATTATTGAAAGATTTTTTTTCCTCTTTAAATATGCAGAAATTTGATCCGAACAAATGTTAACTTTTAAAAATTCCTTTTCTGAACGAAAAGTTACATTTGTTCGGATCAAATTTCTGCATATCTAAAGGACAAAACTAAAATCTTTCTATCACTTACTATCATAATACACTGCTCTCTTAAATTGACTAGCATGTTAGGAATTAAATCAATGGCTTTCCCAAAACACGCTATGGAATGTTTGATATAAAACAATTTTTATCTCGAAAAGGAAGCAAAAACGAGTAAAATTGTATTACACCTTTTCTGTTTTAAATACCTCAAAGAACAACCCACTGAAATTAATGGCATTACTTAAGGTTCAGTATGTATAGGGGAGAGTTGGGTAGTATCGGACATCGGGTAATATCGGACAGTGACTTTCTTTCATCTACCACCAAATGATAGTACCTGAATGACATGGTTACGTTTCTGTGATGTCGCATAGAGAAACGTAACCATATCATTCAGGTACTACCATATGTGGTAGATGAAAGAAACGCACTGTCCGATATTACCCGATGTCCGATACTACCCAACTCTCCCCTACGTTAATAAAGTAAATAGGTAATAATTTATTTTTATTGTAAGAAAAAATGTTTATTTTACAGATAAGTCTTCGATAATTATTACGTTCTATATTGCTGTATTAAAATCTTCTATAGCCACCAAAGTAGTAACAAAATGACATAATAGAAATGATGTCAATACATTTTTTAAAAGTCTCTCGAAAGGTAAAAGCAACATACCTTGTAGCTATATGATGTAATGAGAACGACTATGTGGAAACTTAACATAAATTTGAATTGCTTCGCGTGAAATTGGTAATTGTATTTACTGGTTTTTCAACCTTTACAACTTACGGCGCAGAAAACAGGAAACGTGTAAAATGCAGAAGAAGAGAGTTCTTCCTCAGTTTATCTATAGAATATGGAATGTATATACACGAATGTCTTTTGTGCGAAAAAAAATTAAAGTCCTAATTACAAGAAGACAATGTGCTGAAACTCACAAAATAAAACTGAGACTAATTATGGAAGATACATAAGTCAGTCAGACTAAGAACCATGCGAAAGAATATAATACAAAAACTATGAAGATTGTACACACATGAATTACTTACCCTCGCAGAAACTCATAGTAACAAATATCAAATACTATTAAAAGAGTAAAATTCCTGTATAATCCTATTTCTTAATTTTATCTTCAAAGCAGGCCTAGAATTTTGATAAATTAGCGTAAATCTGCCGTTTTCGGGTGACAGAAAGGGATTTAGCTAGTTTCGGCTTTGGGAGAACTTAGCTATTTAGGCCCGGTTTTATAAATATGATTAATCTAGACATTATGTTAAACCTAAGTTAAAACTAACCACTAGTTTAACTCAACGTGCCGTATTACAGAGTCTCGGTTCAGTTAAACCGTAGTGGAATACGATTGGTATTACTGCTAGGAAAGAAAAGAAGAACATCGCAACTGTTTAATTATATTGTTGATTTAAAATAGCCGACTCTCGTGGAGAATCTTCATTAAGAAACATCTTTGTTCTTCGATATCAGAGAGAGTATCGTAAAAAAAAACCTAAGGAGGACCAATACCGCGTACTTCAGTATGCTTGTCAGACTTAACCTCAAATAGTTTCTTAACGCTGGCTACCAACGTTATACTCCCAAACACAATGCAGCCAAACTAAACCTTGCGTGACCATCCACGACGTAACTCCATACAGAATCAACTGAGTAATGAAGTAATAATATCAGTGTGCGTATTTTGTGTGTTGTCTAGAATATTTATGAAACAGAATTCAGTCAAACAATAAAATTATTTTTACGAGTCTAGTAAAATTAGGTAATAAGTATTATTAGTGTGTTTATAAATCAGGCCCCATAGTAAATCTTACCAGGAGACTGTCTGCCACACACAGTACAATACACAATAGGTTTATAGTAGATTTAAGGACACCTCCGAAATTTTCCATCGTTTTCAGTATGCCTACTACCAGAGAAAAAATAGCGCAGCGCAACTAGTAACTGAAGCGGAGATTCAACAAAAATAAAAAATAAATCATTTATCTTTTCAAATAATCTTTACATTCAAACCCTAAAACACATATCTTTGCACTTTCTCATTTTTCTATTGCAGGTTGTATCCGAGTTTCAATTTTTCGAAACCAGGTTAGGACTATAAGCCTAATTCTGAAGGTTAGGACTGTCTGCTTCGAAAGCTGGAATCTGATTTAAAACTTATGTTCATTTATGTATATTTCAAAGTGGTGCACTCTATTTCGAAAAATTCTTGGCCGCCGTGGTCGTTCAGTAATATTGATCATTCACATATCGTCACTCATAAGTTCTTGGAAAACATCTGCAATATCCATGTGTATTGCGGGAACCGCCATCTTGCACTATTGAGCCTTGAACTGCAGTTTAAACGGCAGAGAACTGCCGATCAAGATAAACTCAAGTTAACTCAAGATTAACTGGTAGTTGAGGTTTATAAAACGAAGCAGAACGAAAAACTTCAGTTTAAACTGAACGTAAGGTTTAAACGGCGTTTATAATACCGGCCCTTAGTGTGTTAACTTAACTAGAAATTCTTGTAAATTTGTAAATTCAATTTTGAGAACGAGCCTAAAGATTTTAATAAAATAAAGTGAATTACACATTTTTCGAGTGCGAGAAGGAGATTTAGCGAGGTCTTGACTTCAGGAATAGGTCTACTCACTTAGGGAGTTAAATAAACGTAATGATAGCTATTTACGAATCAATAATCTACTACTAACAAAATAAATCAAAGGAACATTCGTAAAATTGTAACAAAAAATTACGAAACAGTAATATATGAATGAACCTATGTTTAACCTCTCGACCGTCCACCCCCCCCCCCCCTCCGCGCAGAGATTTTGAGTTGCCTATGATACTCGACTATGAAGAAAGTAGTGACGGTTACCCTGACAACATGGAGAACTTCAATATCGCAGCCGAATAGCTACAGAGCACGAGGCTCTCTAAAATTCGCCTTAATCTTGACGATTTTGACTTATTATTGCAATTTGTGAGAATAACATAGCAAAATATGAATTTTTATGCTCTCAGCTTCTTTTCATCGAACGATGACCGGTCTTCCAGGCACTAGCCTGGTAATTGAAGGAAAAATAAATAAATTCAAGATACACAATATAATTTTTATCTTCAACTCACTTTGCCAGATGAGCATCTCCTTCGTTGATCTTGAGACACTTGCCGACTCTGCGATGCGATGTGCGTACAAATGCAGTACATCTGGACAAAGAATAAAATTACAGAAAGTTAGAATATTGGGCATAATAACCTAAAAGCAATGTAAATGCAATATGAATGACAACAATGTCTAGAATACTAAATATGATTTCTTTTTTCACTAGATTAGTCATTAGCACTACAGAATGCATTATTTTTGTCGCTAGAGAGTGCTGAAAAAGTCGACAACTCCCTATTTATAGTCCGGGTCAGCTTACTTCATACCCCAAGGGTGAAACCTAACCATATTTCCCCTATTACTACATATGCTAGTGGATTATAGTGATTTTCTAGCTCTCAGGTTGAATTTTCTTTCACCAACTTCGTTTGAATTTCGGGTACTGACAAATACTACAACTGGCAGTTATTTTGTAACTGTTACGTTGGCAGCAATAACTTAGGTTTGTAGTAAAGTAAACTGATGAAAATATAAGTAGCCTACCTACAGTAGGCTTGTGAATTAATAATTAATTAGTAATACCGGTATTATTATTAATATCAATACACAATTCAGTTCTGTTTCGTTGTGATTCCAATTCAACTCTATATTCAGGTAAGTGTAATTAAATAAGAAATAGCTTATAGATCTACTTCGTATGAAACATGCATGTAAATATACTGACATTTTAATGAAATTCTTTCCTGTTTAGATTTTCATTAAAATGTCCAAGAGAGGAAATAGCCTGGTAGCGACTTCTACAAGAAAGAAAGTGATTGTAAGTATTTTAAGTAAGCTATACATTTTAAAGTGGTGTTCTGTTTTCGGAATTCGTACTAATCATTTCACGTGATTTATTTTATTTTAGTAGGTTATTTTACGACGCTTTATCAACAGCTTTGGTTATTTAGCGTGATCAAAGTACATTTTTAGGTTAGGTCTCGCGAATCGTAAACTGTTCATATTATAGATTTATTAATGTGTCCTACAGAATAATATCTGTAATATTGACAATTAATATTCGAGGAGAAAAATTCGCTCCGGCGCCGGGGATCGAACCCAGGTCCTTGGTTCTACGTACCAAGCGCTCTGACCACTGAGCTACGCCGAATTCAATCCCCAGCACCGGACCGAACCTTCAATGTTTCCCTTTGTGGCCTGACTCCAAGTTAGGCATATATGTTGACGTATATGTCCAATGTCAACTGCCATTATATTAGGAGCGCACTCAGTTGAGTGACTTGTTTGGCCGGGATTCCGCAGAATTTTCCTCCTCAAAATATTAATTGTCAATATTACAGATATTATGCTGTAGGACACATTAATAAATCTATAATATTCTCATAGCTGCAGTGCATATGTCCGTACAGATTACTGTGCACTTAACTTAAGTGCTTTGTTTGCGTTAATGAAGGGAGTATTGCATTTTTTCAACTGTTTTTGAACATACTTAAAAAAAGTTTATGTTACTGTTCAGTAATTTTTGAAATAGTAATTAACTGTCACTTGCAGAGTCTCAGGACACAGTTTTTGAAACACTTTCCAGAGGCTGAGGAAGAAGGTAACACCCAATATTGGATTCTGAACCCGATTAGAAGTGTGTATGATGACGCAGAATATCTGCATGGAAATATCATATGTATACTTCGGTACATTAAAATAATATATATGATATGCGTAAATCACTTCGTGATTTAAGACGTCGCTTATTCCGTCGGATCCCGGCCAACTAGTCACTCATAACGAGTGCACCTCAGCACATGTGTGGACTTCAGTCCTACGTTCATAGACATCTATGACGTAGTGCAGAGGGCGGCCACTAGAGGAAACCTAAGAATTGGAACTTAATCTGAGACGATTCTGTCCGACGCCGGGGTGGGTATCCGGTGTTGCTTAGTGGATAAAGCATCAGCACGTAGAGCTGAAAACCCGGGTTCAAATCCCGGCGCCGGAGAGAATTTTTCATAGTTCTATTACTCTTTCATCGTATGATGACGCAGAATATCTGCATGGAAATATCATATGTAGTTCGGTACATTAAAATAATATATAGAAGTGTGTAGGCTATCAATGTAATTCCAGCAACGGCAGATCATACTCCGGATTCCAGATCTGGAGTACGCAAGAAACTTTTTATTCATGATAACTTTCAAAATATGTTTGAGAATCACTCAGCACTCTCAGATGAAGACTAAAGTTCCTTTCTCATAGAAAAATGTGAACAAGCCTGTACTGATCAAAGACTTCTACAAATTCCGCGTATGTCTCAATCTTCATGATCGTGTGCAGAGGGCCTCGTCTCGCCGCATAATACTTGTACCATTCCTGTATATAAAAGGTAAGTTTTCCCGAAGAGGAAGATTCTTGAAAATTATAGGGTTGAGGCAGTCAGGTCCTGTTGTAGTAGTCGAGATGTGGATGAGAGATTGCCGGGTGCACGTACGGTGGCGGTGCTGCGAACCTCCCAACCTGCTGCCTCTCATTTGGAAATCCGTACGTCGAAACCCGGAGAAGGGGTCATTGTGTGGCTTCCATAACAACGCAGCCTTGCTTCGTACAACAACACGAGGTTGTTTACACACTAATACTCCATGTTAGAAGCTACAAATCTTGCCGTATCAAAGCGGTGCAGTTCTTAAGACCGGTTTACGGTAACGAAACAAATACTATCATATTGTATTTGTGCGTCTGTGATTCCTCTTAATTATTTATATATTTCTATACAGATTTTAATGCATATCTATACATATATCCATAAAATTACTCAAGGACGTTTCAAGGATGTAATGAATATTTAAAAAAAGATATCTAGAAAAAACATTTCAATTATATATAGGCCTAGTTTTAATGTTATTAGGCCTATATTGAAAATATATCAACTAACAATTGTGAATATTTTGTACGAACTTCACGGTGAAGCAGAGAAAGATTTTTTTGATAAAGAAAGCATTTCCTCTCTAAGTAAGAAAGTTTCAACGCTATTAGGCCCATATTGAAAAATATTAACTAACAATTGTGAATTTTTTGTACGAACTTCAAGGCGTACCAGAGAAAGATATTTTATTTTTTGATAAAGAAAGCATTTCTTCTCTAAGTAAGAAAGTTTCAGCGCTATTAGGCCCATATTGAAAAAATATTAACTAACAATTGTGAATTTTTTGTACGAACTTCACGGCGCACCAGAGAAAGATATTTTATTTTTTGGTAAAGAAAGCATTTCTTCTCTAAGTAAGAAAGTTTCAACGCTATTAGGCCCATATTGAAAAAAATATTAACTAACAATTGTGAATTTTTTGTACGAACTTCATGGCGCACCAGAGAAAGATATTTTATTTTTTGATGAAGAAAGCATTTCTTCTCTAAGTAAGAAAGTTTCAACGCTATTAGGCCCATATTGAAAATATATCAACTAACAATTGTGAATTTTTTTACGAACTTCACGCGCACCAGAGAAAGATATTTTATTTTTTGGTAAAGAAAGCATTTCTTCTCTAAGTAAGAAAATTTCAACGCTATTAGGCCCATATTGAAAATATATATGAACCAACAATTGTGAATTTTTTTTACGAACTTCACGGCGCACCAGAGAAAGCTAGGCCTATTTTATTTTTTGATAAAGAAAGCATTTCTTCTCTAAGTAAGAAAGTTTCAACGCTATTAGGCCCATATTGAAAAAATATTAACTAACAATTGTGAATTTTTTGTACGAACTTCACGGCGCACCAGAGAAAGATATTTTATTTTTTTGATAAAGAAAGCATTTCTTCTCTAAGTAAGAAAGTTTCAACGCTATTAGGCCCATATTGAAAAAATATTAACTAACAATTGTGAATTTTTTTGTACGAACTTCACGGCGCACCAGAGAAAGATATTTTATTTTTTAATAAAAAAAGCATTTCTTCTTTAAGTAAGAAAGTTTCAACGCTATTAGGCCCATATTGAAAATATATCAACTAACAATTGTGAATTTTTTTTACGTACTTCACGGCGCACCATAGAAAGATATTTTATTTTTTGATAAAGAAAGCATTTCTTCTCTAAGTAAGAAAGTTTCAACGCTATTAGGCCCATATTGAAAATATATCAACTAACAATTGTGAATTTTTTTACGTACTTCACGGCGCACCAGAGAAAGATATTTTATTTTTTGATAAAGAAAGCATTTCTTCTCTAAGTAAGAAAGTTTCAACGCTATTAGGGCTATATTGAACATATATTAACTAAGAATTGTGAATATTTTGTACGAACTTCACGGAGCATCAGAGAAAGATTAATTTTTTCACAAAGAAAGCATTTCTTCTCTAAGTAAGAAAGTTTCAACGCTATTAGGCCTATATTGAACATATATTAACTAAGAATTGTGAATATTTTGTACGAACTTCACGGCTCACCAGAGAAAGATTAATTTTTTCACAAAGAAAGCATTTCTTCTCTAAGTAATAAAGTTTTAACGCTATTAGGCCTATATTGAAAATATATTAACTAAGAATTGTGAATATTTTGTACGAACTTCACGACGCACCAGAGAAAGATAAGTTTTTTTTGATAAAGAAAGCATTTCTTCGCTATCCGTGTAAGAAAATATTAATTCCCATTTTTTCAGATCTTATCTAGGACTACTAAGTGTATGGATGATAAAATAATTTGTTTCGAGCTTTAATTTAAAGTTTAATAATAAGCAATATTTTATTTATTTAATTTCACTAAATATGGTTTATTTCAGTGATTTATGCAACACAATTTCTTTTAAATATGACGCGTTGTAGATGTGTGATGTAAGGCTCGAGTGTGAAATGAATAAAATATTACGAGAATTTAAACATTTGACGTCAGTTTCTTAGCAACAGCAGTGATTTAGTACGTCGCACTTTTCTGACGTCACTTGCTTAGTAACGGGTTAGACTTTCATATTGATATGGTGTTTCATTTCATTTTCATTTTATTTATTATATTCCATAGATCTGACATGAGCAATGAAGCTTTAAGACGTGGAACATGTCATAATTTTACAATATAACAGTTACATTTTTACAAATGATTACAATATTTTACAGTTTTTACGATTTTCTACAATTTTTTACAATATTTTGGCGAGATGTTGTGAGATGAGGTGAGGCCTGAGAATTCGCTAAAAGATTACCCAGCATTTGCCTTGTGGTTGGGGAAAACCTCGGAAAAAACCCAACCAGGTAATCAGACCAAAGGGGTGAAATGAAGTGAGGCCGAGGACTCATTGCTAGAGGGATGAACTTATATTCTTGCATCAACTGTATTTCTTATTTATCTTGTCATAGACCCATACTAGCGATATAATATTTGGCGAAATGAGGCCGAGGATTCGCCATAGATTACCTGACATTTGCATTACGTTTGGGAAAAACCTCGGAAAAAACCCAACCAGGTAATCAACCCAAGCGAGAATCGAACTCGCGCCCGAGCGCAACTCCGGATCGGCAGTCAAGCGCCTTACCCGACTGAGCTACGTCGATGACTGACTTACAGCTGAATTTCCTTCCCTTGTCATTATTGATTCTGGGCAACAGTAACTTCGTACTGATCGAAGAGTTAGGCTACTTTGAAGATTTTAAGAAATTTAGTTTTGATGTAATTGAGAGAACAGCGAAGCTTCTGGGTATTTGCATTGTATTGCAGGAATAGAGATATCCAAGTTTCGGAGCTATAAATAGGCTCTGTCGTCGGAGAGAACCGGAAGAAGGGCCAACTTATCTGTTGGATGCGTTATCAAGAGTTGCTCTCCCGAATTGGAGACTGGAAAGAGATTCCTCCTTTTCCCTCCCTTCCATAATGACGAAGCCGATGAGGCTTCGAAACGTTGGATATTTCTACATCTAAAAGAAGGTGTAAATATCCAACAACTTTTATCCACATCGAACACAGTGACAGTAGGATTTAAGCTAGAAAATAATTGTTGCAAAAATGCACAATTTGTGCAAATTGCAAAATAGTTGTGCAGTATTATAAATAATTGTGCAAAAAGATAAAATTAATAAAGTATGCAGAAACAAAAAGTTATATAATTTGTTTCTTGGAGTTTTATTACTTTCAATCCATCTTACTACACTCTAGATATACTTATGTAAGTAAATCATTAGACGTAGGTATGCTTAGAATCAATTACAGCTGAATTTACATCACATTAAAATACGTTATTTTATGGACAGTTTAAACATTGAAATTCTTTACTAGTAGGCCCTTCAAGATTTATTGTTAGCAGAATGCGAACTCTTTTTACTGAAAGGCGATTTCTAATTCCAATTTTTACAAGATTCATGCAACTAATCCTCGCTCACAATTTACAATATGCGATGGAATTATATATATCAATTAGAAGAAATTGTTCACTTAACTTACATGAATTGCACCAACTCTTTGAAATCAATTCCTGAACATCTATTGCTCAATAACTTTTTGAACATTGTCCATGCCATTAGCATTTTATTTTAATTCAGATTAGTTCAAAGTAGAGGTCTGCATCGGACGTTTTCGCTCGAGCGCCAAGTAGTTCATAGCATAATCAGATAGGTAGCGCTCATGCATGATGGGTAAAAGTGTCACAAGCGATAAATCCTCGAACGGTATAAGCCGAGCGTTAGACATTCGTTCTTGTTACAGTGATGAACTGTGTAGTAACATCATAGATGTTTATCATTTCAAAACTTTGCAGTGTTTAACTAACCTCTCCATAGTACAACTACAAAACTTGCTTTAAAATGTAATATAAATGTTGTAAGTAAATGTTTTTTTTTACACGGGAGTGATTTTGTTTTTGCCACATCTGATAGATGTTATTGGATGTAAATGTAATTATTATAAACGGAGAACACAATCACGATAATACAAGAACTGTATCAAGTTTTCTAATAATAATAATTTTATTTATTTATTTTATTTATTTATTTATTTAATGTGCTGTACAACAGCCAGTGGCCAATTACAGTTCAGCACAAATATAACAAGAACATAAAACAAAAATAATTATTACACAAATATAATTACAATTACAATAATGACGATGATTGGATAACTAAGAATACTATGAGAGAATGTTAATTGAGTATAATGCCTAAAAGAATACATAAATGATAAATCGTTGCCAAGAGCAAACAAAGTCTATACATTGAAGGGATCGAATTCGCAGCCATGCATGTTGGCATTTTTAATGCATCTGGAGACTGGTGAAAGAAATTTCGAATTTCTAATATAGAAAAGTTTGTGGGCTCTCATATCTTTTGTTGGAATACGCAAGGTAATATTGTTTAAGAAAGAGTCACAGGATATATCACCTTTGAGGACTTTACAAAAGAACAGATAATCTAGCTCATGGCGTCTAGCATATAGATTTTGACAATTAAAATATTCACATTTTCTCTCATAACTATACCCGGAATTAATGGGCAGAAATCTGAATGAACATAAGGATATAAATTTTCTTTGTATATTTTCTAATTTAGCCGAGTCCGTAGTTGTAATCGAGTTCCAAACTACAGATGCATATTCGAGTTTCGATAATAATAATAATAATAATAATAATAATAATAATAATAATAATAATAATAATAATAATAATAATCTCTAATAATTAGTGTATCAGTCTTTGCGTCTGAAACAGTTGCGCAGCATGAGATATTTTCTGTGACGTTATCCCTGTACTAATATTGTTATTAATCTACTGCTATATCAATAATATTTTGTAAAACGTTTCTACATTGTCGCAGTATATAGGCGGAACACTATGTATGGACCTATCATATTATATATGTGGTAAATCAATAATTGAATAATTATTAATTAGCAATAATAACTGTATATCAAAGTTTTTCATACTATTTTATTTATAACTTCATGTTCCTGTTTTGGTACGTTCCATTGACTGTTCCATTAAACGTCTGTCATAAACGCAAAAAATAAAGCCTTATTTTTACCGTGTGAGCAAAACATATGTGTCTCTTATCTGTCGCCTTCCATACAAGATAAGACATGTCGGTGAGATGTCCTTGTACTGTGCTTCTATTTATTACGAACGTATCACGACCGGTCGTATCTCACTCGAGGGTGCGACACTCGACCGAGTTCAAGCGAGCGATTTAACTCCAACTCTGGTTCAAACACATCTCTGATTTCATTTTTTCCATTACCATCTTCGTTTCTGAAGTCCATTGTGGTTGTCACATTTTTGCACATTTACCTTTAAAGTTTGTTGCATTTTTAGAAATCAAGTAGCAAAATGCGATAAATGTGATTGTGGCTTAAACCTTGAGTTACAGTCTAAAATCACACTAACAATAAGGAAACACTCAACTTGTCAGCATAGCCTGTAGAGTTCGATGCAAAACAGATCAAATGAGATTTTTGTTGAGAAAGTTAGCTGTAGAACAGATTTTTTTTCAGCATCTCTAACGCGAAGGGTTAATTTGTTATACAAGGAACTATCCAAATACTTAAACACGGTGAAGTTCTAGAAACTTCATTCCACTTTCCTTTCACTCCATCGCAAAGAATGAATACTCGACGGCAGAGTAAACACACGTCCAGAGGACTGACATGTGTCCGTCTGTCCTACATCCACCAGCGGCTCTTGAGTCCATGCAGCCACCTTCATCACATTCTGTATGCAGAACATGACATCAGCCCATGACCTCATCGCTATGTTTCATAATTTTCTCCGTTAACTAAATCCAAGGTTGCGGCGGTTTGAAACGTGGCTTTCAGGAGAAAGAAAAAGTATATTTAACGATCATGCATCAACCTAGCTACCTTGAATGTCTGATGAAGTGATAAAATAAATTTTGGTACAAATAAACCGTTAAATAAGAGTCTTGATCTTCAGCTGGAACAGTTCCCCGTTCACCTATATGCATTTGTAGAATGTCCCAACATAGACAGCAAAAGATTAAATTATATTTATACAGCGATGATTGAGGAAAGATATTATATAATATTGAGATATGGGGAAATTACTTATCAGAAGTAAATGCAGATAGAATAAGATCTAAATTTTGTAAACAAATATTTGGGGATAATGCCCCTGGCTTGTCAGTATATTTTTTCATTAATAATCTTCCTCGTATGTAATCGTGAAAACTTTGTAACCAATTCAACAGTTCATAGCATAAATACACTTAAAAAATGACTTTCATACTCCATCGGCAAGTCTGTCGTGCTATCAAAAAGGAGTGCGTTATATGACAGTACATTATGCAACGAGATTATAATGGTAGTAACTAAGACGCGAGTATGTTTGTTTATGAAACGAGCGCAGGCGAGTTTCATAATTTCCATACGAGCGTCTTAATTACCATTATAAGCAAGTTTCATACGACTTTTTATGCTCGACCACATTTCTAACTTGAAATTATTCATAAGTATTCATGTTATTCTAAGTGAAGAGCGGAACTGACTTTCTAAATTGTGAGATGTGCGCAGACGCGAAAGTATTGATTTTTTTCCGAGGGACGAATGTCATTGACCTTGATATAATCTAGAGAATAACATGAACATTAATATTGATATAACCTGGAAATTGATTTAGAATTGAAAAACGAGATGACAAATTGAATTTATTTGAGTATTATTTACAATTAATGCTAATTATTATAGTAACAGAACATTACCTTCTGCGACAGTATTGGATTTCCAACCTCCGTGACGTTTCGCTAATTGTCTTTCGATTGCATATCCGAGAATAATCGATATAATGGTACAATGGTGATTTCTCATTGGCCGAACAACTGAACTATAATGAATAGGTGTACTTTAATGAGGTGTATAAATACTACATTTCGGGATGGTTGAGCATGAAAATTGTTAATAGCCTTCCTATGGATATAAAAAAATGAAACTCAAAACTTAAGATTATTTAGGACCAAATTAAAGAGGTACCTAATTTCTCACACCTTCTGTTCTGTAGGTGAATTCATGACATTCAACAATGCTTCATGAAATTGATACTAAAACTTTGTGTTGAACTAGTAGCCTATATTGTAAACCTCTTCTGTATCTATTTCAACTAGACTGTGACTATAATTAAGACTTTATAATAGTATTAAGTTTTTTGACTTGTTCCATATTCTAGCTGTGAAGTAATGTATAAATACCATGGAATGTTAATAAATACAATACAATAGATTGGAAAATCTTTAGTTATGAACGTTCGGTAGAATGAAGACATGGAAACAAAAGTACCTCAAGAAAATCTGTCCAAATCACTAATAATATTATTTTTCTACAACCAACTACATTATCTTCAGTCATATCTTCAACCCAGCTATTCGCCGTGGCAAATAAACACTCTAGCAACTCTTGACCCAAAATACATCTTCAAATTATTAGAAGAAATGTGTTCTTAAGATCGTAAGAACAGACGTAGAAATACGAGTAACTCTCGGACGTCTTTCTTGGTCCAGATATGGAGCAAATCTCACACTCTCACACTGTATCGAAAGTGGGACATCAGGAAGCAATATATCAAAATCTGGACCAAACCGCCTCCTGAAACAGTCCCTATCAGAGATCTGCAAAGAGCATGAACATCCTCTTCACTGACCCCAACCCACTGGACTGTAAATTCTCTCATATCTTGGAGAAGGTGGTCGTGGAATATATAAATAAATTCTGCTGTATCTGCACGCGTCAACACTCGATTATCACATGTGCACGAGAAACCCGCTTTCACGAAACGCAAAACACCAACCATAGTAGCAGCAGCAGCAATAATAATAATAATAATAATAATAATAATAATAATAATAATAATAATAATAATAATAATAATAATAATAATGTATACTGATAATAAATCTGTAGCAGAAATTTTTCTGGTAATTTTCGATTTTCCAAAAATAATTGATCCTAACATATATAATTAACCACCCTGAAACCGAAAATCGCTTTTTTGAAATTTTTGTTTGTATGTATGTCTGTCTGTCTGAATGTTTGTTACCTTCTCACGCGATAATGGCTGAACGGATTTCGATGAAAATTGGAATATAAATTAAGTTCGTTGTAACTTAGATTTTAGGCTATATGGCATTCAAAATACATTATTTAAAAGGGGGGTTATAAGGGGGCCTGAATTAAATAAATCGAAATATCTCGCTTATTATTGATTTTTGTGAAAAATGTTACACAACAAAAGTTTCTTTAACAATAATTTGCGATAAGTTTTATTCCTTGACAATTTTTGATAGGACTGATATTTAATGAGATAAATGAGTTTTAAAATTAAAATAACTGCCATCTAAAGCCGTGTAATGAATTAAAAAACAAATGACTTCGTCTATAAGGGGCCTTGGACAGCAACAATCGAAATCTGTGAAAGATAGCCTACAGAGAATGTTTCTGTGTTTGTATGAAGTAATATCGGAAGCTAAATTAACCGATTTGTATAATTAATTATTATTTCACCATTGGAAAGTGTAGTTTCTCTAGATGGACTTCATGCTATAATGTTATTACAGTAACTTCTGATATAATATAATATAATATAATATAATATAATATAATATAATATAATATAATATAATATAATATAATTTAAGTTATTTAAAGGGTTCAGAACCATAGTGGGCCAAGCGCCATTTATTGAATACGTAGAAAACAAGGGTTAAAATTAAGTTATTTCCATAATTCAATGGAAACATATAACAAGTAAAACAAAATATACACATTAAATCTAAATGATCTCAATCTTCATTAAACTATGTTTGCATGTAATAAAAATTAAGAAACATGTTAAAGCAATTGTCATTGCACCAAATGAGTGTCTCTGGACCAAAATGATCGCATTTTAATTAATTTGGATGCAATTTAAATTAAGTAACATATTAAACGATTTATCCTTCTATCAAACACGAATGTTCCCTGGATCAAATGTCCTATTTTAATTATGTAATTACTTTATATTTATTTCTAACGGGTGCAGCGGAGCGCACGGGTACGGCTAGTAATAAAAATATAATGATAATAACAATAATAAAAAATATAATGATAATAATAACATTAATAAAATACAATGGTAATAATAATAATAATAATAATAATAATAATAATAATAATAATAATAAATATAATGATAATAATAACACTAATAATAATAACAATAATAAAAAATATAATGTAAATAATAACAATAATAATAAAATATTATAATGTTATTTCTCAGGACAATTGGTTACAGTATTTTCAACAATTATGGTCTACATCAACACAATCTCTCACGCTTCCATTTTCAACTAATCCTTTATTGGAGTCAATTTCTATGGATGAACTACAAAGAGTCTTGGCTAAATTGAAAAACAATAAATCTCCAGGAGAAGATTTAATAAATAGTGAATTATTTAAATATGCTAGCCATAAATTTCTACAAAGATTTTTGAGATTTTTAAATTTGATTTGGGAGGGACAAGGATTTCCCGAAAGCTGGACTAAATCTATTGTAATTCCTATACATAAGAGAGGAGATTTGAAAATTACGGATAATTATAGAGGAATAAGTTTATTGAACGCAGGATATAAAATTTATGCAAATATTTTGAAAAACAAACTCAATAAGCATTACGACAATATTATCAGTGAGGAACAAAATGGTTTTCGTCGAGGAAGATCCTGTTGTGATGGATATTTCGCCTTGAAATTACTGGTTGAGAAACATAGAGAATTTAATTTAGAAACGCATATGGCATTCATTGACTTTAAAAAGGCTTTTGATAAAGTCAATCGGAATAAATTACTTCAGATTTTGGCAGATGATCAAGTACCTCAACAGATTATACAAAATATTTACAATATATATAAAACAACCATCATAGCAATTCGAAGCAACAATAAACTTTCACAGTGGCGACCCATTTATAGTGGAGTACGACAAGGCTGTGGCCTTTCACCACTTCTGTTTATTATATATATAAATAGAATCATTCAAGATTGGCGACAGACACGACATGGATTTATTCCAATTAATCGAAATTTGCAGCTTGATGCTTTACTTTTCGCTGATGATTTAGTTCTCATGGCATCAACTGAAGATGATTTACAATATTCAGTACACAATTTAAATAAGGTCAGTGAAAAATATAACATGGAAATTAATATTGAAAAATCGAAAATCATGTCATTTTGTGGGAAATTCCCTGTACCAAGCAAAATCTGTTTGAATAATAAAATAATAGAAAGAGTAAATACCTTCACTTATCTTGGCTATACACTATCACCTTATGATGAAGTAGATATTGCTGAAAAAATATGTAAATATAATAAAACAATGGGGATCATTAATAAAATCATGAAACCTTCACTAGTACAAAGACACACAAGAATAGGCTTGTATAAAACCTTAGCACAGCCAGTATTAAGCTATGGTAGCGAAGCGTGGACTGTGAAGAATAAAGATGTCAATAGAATAAGAGCAAGTGAGATGAGGTTCATGAGAGCAACAGCTGGATATACTCGCTGGGATCATAAAAAAATGAGGACCTAATGCAAGAACTTCAAATAGAACCCATTATGCAGTTCATCAGCAAATATCAACTTCAGTGGAAGGGTCATCTCGAACGAATGAATCGATGCAGAATTCCAAAAGCACTGCTTCATTACCATCCATATGGCAAAAGATCTCTAGGCCGTCCAAAGAAGAGATGGACTGAAAATTCTAGTTTGAGACCGTAACAGGCCACTTGGCCTAATACTTGTTAGGAAGATGATGATGATATTAATAATAAAATATAACAATAACAATAATAATAAATATAATAATAGTAATAATAATAATAATAATAATAATAATAATAATAATAATAATAATAATAATAATTTCCACGAATGTAATTCCAAGACGACTTTAAGACACGTGAAATGTGGAAGTAATGTAACCTAGAACGCAAGATATAGGTCTACCAGAATACATTACAGTAATATGAACATAATTTTAATATACAAAGTGGGGCATATATTAATACAGACCTTTCTCCGTATACAGGGTGATTCGCGAAGATTTACCGTCACTTACGGAGCTTATTTCCGAAGATATTCTGAGCAAATAATTTTTTTTTCATAAGTGTATATTATTTTTGGGAGTGTTTTTGTATACGCAAACGCATTATTCATTTGGTTATAACTTTTATATCACCTTTATAAAAGTAAACACGTTTTGAAATATTTAAGTGGTTTAATTCTGAGCAAAACATGCCATATAAACATTTGTCCTAATCTCAATATTTTCAAAGTTACATTAATTTGAAGTTGTTAGTAAAATACTTTTTTTCTTTAGTTTTAAGGGTAAAAAAATATTACAAATAGAGAATGAATTACTCAGAACTGTCATTTATTTCATTGGCTAGTGTTCTAAAGCTAAAAATGTTGTTAATTACTTTGTACAGATTTTATTTTTCAATTTTTA